>NC_040030.1:3085899-3099422 GCF_000972845.2 Larimichthys crocea | reverse complement strand
TAATTTAACGGTAGACTGCGTTTCCTGTGGGGAAAATGAGCAGGCGTGGTGTGAATGGGGGGAAATGTCAAATGAGCTGAAAAACAAGCGGAATAGTTTAATGGAATGTTTAAAGTTTGAATGAAGTCGGCAGCCAAAAGCACGTAGAAGCAGTGAAAGCCGAGAGTTTGTAGGAAGATTTGAGGTCGTTGGGAAAAAGTTGATATTTTAAAAAGTATGAAAGGTACGAATTAGTAAATCAAGAAACGTGGTGATGTTTGAGAGGTTTTCTGAGGTGCCAAAAAACTGGTGCTGCAGAATATAATAAAGATTTTAAGAACATTGTCAGTAAATGATTTATCAGGCGTTATGAAGCCATTTGTTCATTCACAGACGCAGCTGATTGGAAAGTAGTCGGAGTCGGTTTGTTCTGAAATAGACGTTCCATCGTGCGATCACAGGTGCTGTGAAGGAGTCTTTTGATATTAAGACAGATGGTTGCTACACCGCCTGTCTTACTTAAGTCATGATATATCCCCACAGACAATAAAGCTGGAGACTATCTTCCCACCGCACAGAGAAATAGGCACAGACAGCGACTCTGCAGCTTCTCCTGCCTCCATACCGGCAGCATTATCCACATTGGCTCCATCTCCTCTTGTCAGTCCAACAAAAAACAACAACACATCCATTTCATCGGCGCAGATGTCACTGAGTCGCACCGTGGCCTTTAGAGGTGAGAGGCAGTAGTAGAAAAAAACAGAGTAGCAGTGGGAGCCGGCTTCCCTGCTGTGTTGATTATTGGAGGGCCGTACACAGACCTGATCTCCCCCCTCCTTCTCTCTGGAGACTCACCGAGCGGGAACGGCTGCCCCACAGAAAGCCAACAACATCTGGCTCAGCTCAGCTCAGCTCACCTCATTACACTCCTGTTGTTCCAGTGCATAATAAAAACAGATAGCAGTAACAAGCAATCAGCAGAAAAACGTGGAGAAGAAGCTGAGATTTGATTAATAATGTGGACCAGGACAGAATCCTGACGCTCGAGGAAAAATGTGTTGTTGTGTGTGTGTGTGTGTGTTGAGAGTTGATTGCAAGTGCAAATTATCTGTGAGGGGAAAAAGGTTTATTATCAGGATAGAGAGAAAAAAAAATACATAAACACCACGACACGATAATGAATTCATAAATTCTGGCACGGAGAGTTTCTTAATCACTTTCACACACCTGAAAATGTCTGAAGAAAAAGCATCTGTCAAATCAGCGTGGCAGCAGCGCAGCCCGGGTACTATATCTGATTTTAATAACACAACACAGGCCTGGAACCATCGAGGCATGAATGTGTCTCAGTCAGCTTCTTGTTTATCCAACTATGGTTTCATGTGTCTTTCAGGCAAAAGGGCTTGTGACGCAGCACATGATTAATTTTCTTGTTGTGGCTGCAGGTTAAAGATGATTCAACGCCGTCGTCGTGCTCCATCTGCTGGTAAAATGTGGCATCACCAAGGTAAAAACTTAAGAACAGAGGTTAAAGAGATTAAAATAACGGGTATGTATTAGACGAATTAATGCATCTGAAATATAATTACTGACTCGTCTTTTTCTCAAAGGTTTTGGACGGGCGCAGCAGGAAGCAGCTCTTTGGTTTCAGTCCCTCTCCGTCGCTGACTACACGGTCAGACTCGCCTGACATAATGAACCTTTTAAATGTGATTACCTGCAGCGCCGGAGCTTTTTCCGTAGGACAATCAAACGCCGTGAAAAGGCACTGATGACAAAATGAGGAGTTATTATAAACTATTAAATTACTTACATGAAGGTCAAAGGTAAAGTTCAGTTAAAGAACAGCCGCCTAGATTTTTGTATCTACGACACTTCATGTGTATTTCCCAGCGAGATGAAAGTGGACCGAGGAGAGACGAGGATCATCAACAGTTTTTGAAAAGACAAAAAAAAAAACAAACAAGCAAAGCAAAGTTCTTGTTCTTCCATTTATTACGAAAGTGTAACAGGGGATTAACGGTAGGACTTCTGGTAGCGGGCACGAGCTCCAGGTCCACCGAACTTCGGACTCGCAGCGACGAGGGTCGGCGACCAGCAGGGTCCTGTCGTACTGGATCAGGATGTCCTTGATCTCCTTCTTGGAAGCCTCGTCGACATTATGCGAGAGGACGGGAAGCGCGTTAGTTATTCTGAGAGCTCATCTCGATATTTAAACTTTTGTTTTCTCGTTGAGCTTCAAAAAAATACGAGCTGTTAAAAGTCTAAAATCTAAAAAGGTGCTCGTGTCTCCTGCGTGCTCGTGAACACTCCAAGATTTAAATCCTTCAGCTGAGGAGTACTGACGTGTATTTCTTTTGTTTGTCTGTTTGACAAGCTGTCAGGCGCACACGATCTGTAAGTAGTATATATACCATCAACGAGAAGGTATGCCAACTCCATGATCTCTCATATAATATGAGACTTCTAAAACACATCCAGTTGAAACATTTCGGGCACTGAACAGATCTCGTACTCACACTTCTGGTATAGGCGACCAGGGATTTGGAGATGGCCGACGGATGATACAAAACAAAACACAAAACAAAACAACAAATGTTGTTTGTACACTAGAATAAACAGTGACAGCGTAAATTGTTTGTCACTGAGAAATCGCGCTTTACCGTAGATCTGTGCGACGTGTCCGCCTCCCTTCACTCTGACTCTGATGTCGACTCCGGCGAAACGCTCTTTGCCGAGCAGCAGCACGGGCTCCAGAGCTGAAGAGAAGGAGCACAGAGGAGTGAAACAGGAATCACGCGACACAGAGGTTTTACACGGAGAAGGCTGTCACATGGAGGTGGAGGACTCACCTTGTACTGGAGGGTGGCGGGCTCCACCATCTCCAGGGGTCTCCGTTCACCTTGATCAGGCCATTCCCCCTCTTGCAGTGGGCGACTGCTGTGGCGGTTTTCTACGCAAGAACAATCAGCACACTACTCTCTCTCTCTCTTTTTCAGGATATTGGTTGAAGCAGTACACATCTCCCTTTACTGAACTCTCTCATTAATGCATGTTACTAACTAAACTTCTTCCCTGGAGTTTGTGCTCTGTCGTACCAGGTTCTCGTGGATTGAAGCCTGCTGTCTGCTGTGGTCCTGCCTGTCATTATTGCTGCCGTATCTCCATCACAGTTTATAGTTAGTTGATGATTTGCTGCATCTGTGTCTCTCTCTATCACAGGTTCCACTGCTACTGTAATCATTTTATCAGTCATGGTACAATATGTTTGTGTTGATTTGTTCTGTACACGTGACATCTATTGCACGTCTTTTTCCCTGTTAAAGGTTTTTTGTGTCTCTTGAACCGAGGGTCTAAGGACAGAGGGAGTCACTCCCTGTACAGATTGTAATGATGTGACTGTGACAAATAAAATCTGATCAAACAGCTAAAATACAACCCACTAACACCCAAACTTCAGTCCACACACACACACGTGTTAAAACATCTCATTCAAACATCTGATTGACTTAAATCACGTGATTTCTCCATGTGATGGATCACGGACTCTGACAGGTGAATAAACAGCATTACAGATGTGTGACTGGTTAAACGTGGAGCTGTTTCGCCTGTTTGAGCAGATGTGACTTTAATTAAATATTTAATTAATTAATTAAACCTCTGTCATCGGTAGCACGCAGGCTAGCTGGTTAGCTCCACATACACAGCAGCATATCTGCGATATAACGACGTTACACGAGTTTAATGAACTTATATAACATGTAGAAGCTTTAATCTAAGTGTTAGAGACATATCTGTTTACTTAACTTTAGTTTAAAGGTGTAAAAACCTCGACCCGCTTCATGTTAGCCGCCTCAGCTAACGAGCTACAGACAGAGACCCGGCACGTGTCGCAGTTTTGGGTTTTTTTACTCACTTTACGTCCGAACACCTGGACAGACTGCAGGGGACCTTTAGCCGGCATGTTTCTGAAACACACAGTGACAGCACCAACGTTACAAACCGCGGGAACACGCGGATTTACGGTGTTTTTTACCGGACCGGGCCGAGGCACGTACCGTCTTCAGCTGTGGTGCCGTACGGAGAGACCGCACGGGGCTTCCGACGCCGAGGATCAGGGGCTGCCGCACGACACTGAACAGGGCTTTGCGGTAAAGGTTTGCGACAGTTGCCCTCGCTCTACTTCCTCCATTTTGTAGTTTTTTTTTTCTTCCGGGGATGTCCAAAGTGAGGCCCGCGTGCCCAATCATTATTATTATACATATTAATTTATTCTTATTGTATTATCTCATTATTATTATTATGTTGTTGTGGTGTTGATGACTCTTAATAGTATTATAGTAATAATAATAATAGTATATGTTTTATTATTATTGTTTTATATTATAATTATCTTATTATTTATTAATGTATTATTATATTTATTTATTACTTTTGTAGTATTATGTTTATATGTAGTTCATTTGTAGCTAGTAGTATACTACTGTCGTAGTATAATAGTAGTAATAGTATATTAGTAGTATAATAATATTATTATTGTTATTATGTTATAATATGTATACTTATTATTCTTATTATTATTATTATTATATTTAATAGTAGTGTAGTAGTAATAATATATTGTTATATGTTATTATTATTATTATTATATTATTTATTATTATTATATTATTAGTATAGTATTATGTTAATAATAATATAGTATTGTTATTATTTATTATTGTATAATATTATACATTATTTTATTATTATATTATTATTTATTATTATTATTATTTATGTAGTAGAGTAAGTAGTAGTAGTAGTACTACTAGTAGTCGTAGTAATACTTAGTAGTCATAAATAATATATTATTTTTTTTTGTTATTGTATTATATTACATTATTATTATTATATTAGTAGTAGTCTAAGTATTATATATTATTATTATTATTATTTATGGACTGCTAGTTACTGTATGGCTGGATTTGGCTTTTTTTGGGGGGTTGACACGAAGCATTTGAACCTTTAAGGACATAACTTCTTCTTCTCCTTTCAGCTTTCCCCTTCAGGGGTCGCCACAGCGAATCAGTTGCCTTCATCTAACCCTGTCTTCTGCATCCTCTTCTCTCACACCAGCTACCTTCATGTCCTCTTTCACTGCATCCATAAAGCTCCTCTTTGGTCTTCCTCTAGGCCTCCTCCTGTCTGGCAGTTCAAAACTCAGCATCCTTCTACCAATATATTCACTATGTCTCCTCTGGACATGTCCGAACCATCTCAGTCTGGCCTCTCTGACTTTATCTCCAAAACCTCTAACATGTCGATGGTGCAAGAATAGGAGTACACATGGTTTTGAATGGTACAGTGTCATTATTGTGTTATTAGTCAAAATGTATTAATTCATTTATTTAATGGGACAATGTACAGTATTAAACATAAACGGTTACATCCCTTTGGCAGACACAGTTAAAACATATGACAGCACAATAAGAAACAGTACAAAGCAAAAAACACACAGGACACATTATACAAAGTTACACACAATAGCACATAACATGCACCCACAGTGTCAGTGGCTACAGAGCTGAGACTTTTTAATTTGGTTTTAAATGTACTGATAGAACTGCAGCTCTTTATATCGTCAGATAGGGTTGTGGCTTTCACAGAGAAGGCTGATCGCCCAAATGCAGAGCGAAGAAATGTTATGGTACAATCTTGTTCAGAGGATATTCTGGAGGCTCTAATACAGGCCAAACCATTTAACATTTTATAAACAAGGCACACATTTGAGAATAATCAAAAATTCTCAAAGCTCAGTAAATTGTATTTTTCCAGGACCCTAAAATAAAATGCATTGGCTTTTTGTCATTCATTTATTTGTTGCAATACAGTCATATTATTCGAACAGATTTTAGTTGTTTTGCTGTTAGTTTATCAAGTTTTTTTTCTGATAAAAGATCGTCTTTAATTGTACAAAGATTTCATTTAACAGGGGTGATTTGGATACAATTTCTCATTATTGGATACAGTCTATAATTTGATATTGCCATAGAGATATATCATAATGAATCTCTATAAAAGGATATCTGCATATGAAAGCAGAATCTGTAAGGTACCAGGAGCGGAAGTGATCTAGTTTCCAGAGCAGTATTGACCATATATAATAAATCTAACGCCCAAGTAATGACTCAGCTTCATAACAAAGAAGTAAGATCCAATAGTGACAACACACGTAGAGAGGAAAGACGCTTTATAATCACCTTTGAATGTTTATAAATCATTATTTGACACATCACAGTTGTTCTGCCTTTTTATTATGACAGGAATAAAGTAAACGGATGTCAAAACTATTCAGAAAAACTCGTTTACATAAAGCCCGTGATAGAAAAACGCTGATTACTTTGTACTCTGACACTATCTACACATCCAAACATCCAAAGTATAAAAGTAGTCTTTCTGGAAATCTGGAAACGTTTGGAAGTAGTAGTGAATGGATATTCTCTTCATACGTACCTGACGAGATAGATTGCGTGTTCAGAGGAGGAGAAGTAGCTGTCTAAACAACAGAAACCAGAAGAAGCGGCAGCACTGTTCTGCTGCCAACCAAAGAGGAAAGGGTCGGGATACAGTAGCAGGAAAAATCTGAGTTTCTTCACATGGAAAATCAAAAAAAAAAAGTGCCCAGTTTATTAAACCATGTTCAGAATCGTGATAATTTGCCTAATCACAACTATAGATATCAGTTTAAACTACACTGTATTATATAATCCAGCATAAACTGTGATGTGTCCATAAAGGTCTCAGCGGCCTGGTAAGACTGTCTAAGCGACTCTTGCACCCTCTAGTGTTTGTGAGATTAATAACACAACTTTAAGTGTGACATCATCGCTCAGCGTTCAGCTGGGGGCAAGGTTGTATCATCAGCCAGATGCTGTCTGGCAGAGATCAGTGCGGAGCATTCATTGACTCCACACTACAGGCCGACAGCTTACATCAAGCTGTAAAAAAACTCCCTGCACCTTGGTTTCATCAAACCTTATTTTTAAGCCTGTGGTGATCCAAACCACATAGATCATGCGGTTCAGACGCTTGCTTGGGGCTTTAGGAGCTTAAGGTCAGGGTATGGGAATGGGACATGACATGGGAAAAAGGAAGTGGGGAGCTTTTGGGACATCAAATCTCAAACCCTAGTCCTACACAAGAGACGGTCTTTGATCTGACCACAATGTTGGACAATGTTGATGTGACCAAACTAGACCCTGCAGTTTGTGGGAGGAAACTGGCGTCAACACTCTCTCCGCTCTCTCTCTCTCCCTTCTCGGCTTTCTCAAGACTCAGCGTGGATGTGCAAGTTGTCAAAAAACAAATGTGAGTCTTTGTGGTGACTGACTCTGAGAGGGGACACTTGTTAAAAATCCGAAGCACTGGAGACGAGAGAGAAAAGTGCCAGCTTCCAGGCGCAGTCTTACCCTTAAAGGAGGGAAGCAGCGGGGTCATTCCCAGGTCAGGGGAAGGACTGAAGATAGATAGCATCTTGGGAATCTGTATACAGTGGCATGAGTCCTGTGTGTGTGTGGTGTGCAGTGCCTACCTATGCCTGACATTTACTACAGCGAGACTGGTGTTTATGTGTCGGCCACGGGTGAACAGGCACCTGGCTTCTTTTATTGTCAGAGGGAATGCGAGCTCCCCTCGGGGGCCGCCTGCTGAGCCGTCCTGGATTGATAATGGGTTTGCTCGACTACCAAATTCAAGGAGGCTCATTTGTGGGAGATCATAAAATGTTGACCTGACGGTCACCTGTGGTGGTAAACATCTTGGAAATTCATTCTAATCTAGCAAAGACATAATGGTTATTATGTTTAAGCACCAATAAAATGCACATTATAATACATGTTACACACCTTTAAAGGAGCATTAGATAAACCTTTGGCCACTTGGGGGCAGTGGAACAAACTGTAGGCGCAATATTTGCATTTATTTGGAGCCACCTGATGAATAAAAGTCCACTTTTCGCTCTTCTTCTTGTTGCTCTCTATCGGGTTCTCTGAGGGAAATATTTGGCTCTTAAGCAACCAGAGGATTCGCTGTGTTTAGCAGTTAGTCATTAACATTGTCTGTGTGATGTACGGTGCTGGGAAAGTAGAGTATTACGCAACGCTGCCTGTAAATGAGGTTGACAAGAGCAAAGAGAAACCGAAACAAGTAAGGTGGAAGATGCTGTTGTTTCATCGCTACAAATATGGAATAATGCAGCTTTAAAGGAGCCTTTAAATTTAAAGTTTGGATCTATTGAAGAGTCATTACAAGGACCTCGTCCAGAGTCCGAGCTGTTGTTTTCTATACAACACTCTCTCTTTCCGTTGACCCCACCTCCTTTCAGTTTATGCGTGACAAGCCTGAGGAGTTTATTAGCCAACAGATAAATGAAAGTGCCAATATCTACAACCGGGTCATGCAGACAGAGGAAGCACTGTGCGGGGACCCCGGGGTTGGATGATAAGCGCTCAGATAAAACCCGTGTTTGTGTTAATGGGTCACCGAGGGCAGCGGCATCACCGTCTGCATAGGAAACACGTTAAAGCTGCCGAATCGTCCCCTGATTTCCTGCTCTGTTAAAGCACACAATCCTTTTGTGTTGCACGAACTGTCAAGTTCATCTTACAATGTCCAGACCGCTCAACCATTTTGAAGTCAAACGCTCTCAGATTACAAGCTTTGGGGTCGTGGTATTTTCAGCGTCAACTTCTGCAGGACTTTGGGAAAACCGAACGCAATCGCAAACCTGACTTGTTCTGTTGACACACGGCGGATAAAATCATAGACTCCAACAAGAGTGCAGAGCTTACAGGAGGAGGAGAGAGTCTGCAGTCATCCAGTAAAAAAGAGCTGGCAATAAATAAAGACCACACCATATATGTGCATTTCCTCTCTCAGGCAGCCTTGTGGAAACACATCACCTGGAGGCGCGACCCCCTCGACCTTGTCTTGTCACAGCACCCTGAGCATGAGACAACGCTCTCAGATTTACAGGGGAGGAGATGCCGTTCCCGGCCCGCCATAGCGTCTCATTTGACCATAATAGGCCTTGCGGTGGTTGAAAAAAAAAAAAAAAGTGTTGCCGGTTAATTGAAGTTTCCCTGAGCAGAAGAAGGAGACGATCCGCTAAAACCCACGGGGGTAGGCGGGTAAGGGAAGAGGCCGAGACGGGGCGCAAAAAAAAAGGTTTGTGTGCGGTCGCTGTGGCAACGGGTGAAAACTCTTTTGGGCTGTGTGAGGCAGGAAAAGTGTCTTCCCCCGAGAGAAACAGCTGTGAGGCCCATGAATCTGCAAGTCAAGAGAAATATGATTCAAGGCAACAGGTCTTACCTTTTATATCCTTGTGCGAGGATCCATAAATAGCTCTCGCTATCTCACCGTTTTCCTGTGATATGTTCAGACGCACCAAATATTCTCCGTTTCGTGGCATTTACTTAAAGTCTTAGATAATCAAACAAAACCTGGACAATCGCGTATTCGCACACAAACGTGTAGATTCAGACAGAACATCCTGGAAACACAACACCTCAGTTTAAGGTTGTTTGTTTTTTTGTCTGATGTTTAATTTTTAGTGAGAGTTGTACCTGTGCCAGACTTTCCAATCACTGTGTGGCGAACAAAGGGGGATTTCCTGAACCTGGCAACCTCTGGAGAGGGATAGGTACCCAAATGGCTGCTCCCCGTCTTGCCTGTCGCTGTGCCATGGCAGCGGTAAATATTGATGTCTGACAGCTCATAGCAGTAAAATGTAGCCCCCCGGTATTGAACCCTAGTTTGGACTTGAGCCCCTTCCATTAATTTGGCTATTTCAGCGCGCGTTTACCACATAGCAACGGGCCTTGCAGCTGTCCCGTGCTCTGTCAACTTCCACGTGGCCTTGGAGTCGGGGCGGGGGGCCCCGCGGGATAATGCAAAAGTGACCGTGAGGCTCAGTGGTGCGTACATACTTTGGGTCTGATCTACTTATTAAGTCTAGTGTCGTTTATTTGGGGCGCTTTCAACATTTTCAGCGAATCCAGAAGGAAACTGTTGAAACCGAGTTGTGTAACTGCAACGACGCAGAATAAACAAGTAAACCGGCTGACGTGTCTTCGAGTGAATTGTCACATGTAATAAAAAATAATAGAAAGTATAATGAATTAGATTTGTAATTATGGAAGTTAATGTGAAGATAATTACAATGCAATATACTCTAGCGGTTTGAGGGTAGAAGGTATTTCTGAGCCTGGTGTTTCCAGAACCTTCTTCCCGATGGCGGCATGCCGTTATCTGGGGTGGTTGGGATCTTTAAAGAATCTCCGAGCCTGATTTGTGCAGTGTCTGGTATAAAAGTCTTTCAGGCCGTATCCGTACCAGGCGGTGATTTTCAACTGTCAGGGCATTCTCGATGATGCAGGAGTAGAAATTCCTCTGCGTTTGAGGGAATGCCCGAGATTTCCTTAAAAACGCCTGAGGTGAAACAGTCTGCGTGTTGTCTTTATCACCACAGAATCCATAGATTTTTATTTAAATATGACTGATTAATGATTGGAAAGTAGCTCGGGGATGTATAACTCGAGCTCGTAGTTTAAAATATGAGTAATGACTTCACTTTTTGAGATCCTGTGACGAAAAATAAAGTTTGAATTCGCTTGGCCCTGAAAGATTTAGACTGAGCAGCATTCACGGTATTAACCCTTCACCTTTCCCTGGACTAAACAAGTTGTAACACGCCAGCAGATTCGGTTCAGGAAAACAAAATACTCCATCGAGCTTGTCAGAAAGCCTCATTATGTATCTCAGCAGGCTGACAGGCTCAAAGCTGCGCTCGAAACATCGAATTCACGGAACTGATCTGGCGTTAGAGCGGGGCCTAAACTTGCCAACATAACAGCCTTTTCATTCGCTATTTGTCTGCGCTGTCACACATGCGCCGGTACTTCCCCTCCATCAATCTCACACACACACACACTCAGCTCGCCCACACAATCTGCTTCATCACCCTCCTTCTTCTCTTGTTCCATCTCGCTCTCCCGCTACTCGTTTCCCTCCATCTCACCCCACTTTGTGTGGGTGAGTGAGTGGTGTTCCTGTTCGTGGGTCGACTCTGGTCAGGGTTCATGTGTGAGGCAGTTGGGGGGGCCATGCGGCTGACGTCGACAGTGATAAAGCCACGTAGGGTCACCACTATAGCAAAGCCTTCTTTATTCCATCCGGCGTTTTCTATCTGATGGGCTCGGAAACACTTACTTGACAACATCTGGGAATTCGATGATGAATATGATTGCAGCCAGCCCGCTTGCATCCCCTCATTTCTCCTCCTGTCTCTGCTCGTATTAAAACGTCCAAAAAGATGATGAAGAGCGACCTTGACAACGTGATAAGTGCGTGTTACGACTCGGCGGTGGTGGCGCACATGACCGATGATGTTCACGTCTTGTCTTGGATGTTTTAGAGTGTGTTGTTTGAGTATTTTTTGGTGTGTTTTTTTTAAAAAGTATATGATTTTGTGTTTCCTGGTGTGTCTTTAAGTCTGTGCTCAGTCACTCTGTGTTCCAGGCTCCCAGGGGGGGAGAGGAGAGACGAGGCTGGGAAGCTCTGATGGGAAAGTGGGCCAACGCTCTCAGCCCTCCACTGGAGAGCTCCTTAAAAGGCCTGGAGAGATGATGTCGTGGACTCTTTTCCTTTTCCCCCCGTTATGCTTTTTTCCTCCCTCCTGCAGCAGCAGCAGCAGCAGCGGTGGTGGAGGAGAAGCCCGGCAGCCAAGCGTTTGGCCCAAACTCATGCACATCAAGAGAAACACACGACACTGATGACTTCATTGAGCTGAAATAAGCCTTCCATCCATCAGAAGATGGAAAGGCTGTGTTATGAAAGTTAGGATTTCCCAGATTGGGGATAATTCGGCCCTGCTGGACTCAAACTGAAGTACTTTTTGAATTTCAAAGTGTTGCACAAAAATGCAGAAGTGCGGCACAGTTCCTTTTATTTGCAAAGCGAAAGCAGAAATAAACGCACATAGAGATGCAGAAGTAGCTCTTTTGCAAGTTTTTTTTTTTATTTAGACGCTTTCGGGTTTACATCGACTAGACCTGCTACATCCGGCTGGCTCTGACCAATCCCAAACACACAGTGAATAACAGATGTCTTCACACGCAGCTGCTGGCCTTTCGGTTTCAGCAAGCCACGACTAATTTTTTCCATCACAGCCTCTGCGACAGGGGTCAAGAAGCACATCGTGTACACAATGCGAGGAAAACAGATCCCCGTGCCCCCATTCGCCAACCGCAAACAAACGCTCTGGAGGCGTCGGCCGTTCCCAGGTGAGCCTCCAGCGCCTGGATTGAGAAGCATCAGGCGCGTGTGCGGGGGCGAGCTCTTCCAGCCATCTGCTATTATCTGGGGAATGTTCTCCACACACACTTCATGGACATATATGTACCAGGGCTTTGACATCTTTGCTATTCTTAGCGTCCGGCCTGCCACTGGAGGTTATTATGATGTCACGCAGGCTTTAAAAATAAATCGGATTGTTTATCTTTGGTTACACTTCCTGCTAACTTTTCATGTCGTATTTGTTTGTGTTTATCCGTCTGTCAGGCTGGATGTTTTCGGGCTGCTGCTTTACATCTACCCTTTTAAATAAGGGCTTCACAAACATCTTCTTCTTCATCAAAACAAGCCTACATGATGATGAATAAAGGAATAGTTTGACTTTTAGAGAAATACACTCCTGTTTACTTTCTTTGCAAGAGTTAGCCAGTGAGCTTAAGTATGTAGCTTGAGCCAGCTGCCGGTTAGCTTAAATATGTAGCTGAAGCTATTTGTTGGCTAGTTTAAATATGTAGCTAAAGCTATTTGTTGGCTAGCCTAAGTATGTAGCTGGAGCCAGTAGCCGGTTAGCTTCAATATGTAGCTGGAGCCAGTAGCCGGTTAGCTTAAATATGTAGCTGAAGCTATTTGTTGGCTAGTTTAAATATGTAGCTAAAGCTATTTGTTGGCTAGCTTAAATATGTAGCTGAAGCCAGTTTCTGGTTAGCTTAGCCTGAGCCAGTTGCCAGTTAGCTTAAATATGTCGCTGGAGACAGTTTTCGGTTGGCTTAAGTATGTAGCTGGAGCCAGCTGCCACTTAGCTTAAATATGTAGCTAAAGCTATTTGTTGGTTAGCTTTAATATGTAGCTGAAGCCAGTTTATGGTTAGCTTAGCCTGAGCCAGCTGCCACTTAGCTTCAATATGTAGCTGGAACAAATAGCCTGTTAGCTTAAATATGCACCTGGAGCCAGTTTTCGGTTAGCCCAAGTATGTAGCTGGAGCCAGTTTCTGGCTTAGCCTGAGCCAGCTGCCACTTAGCTTAAATATGTAGCTAAAGCTATTTGTTGGCTAGCTTAAGTATGTAGCTGGAGCCAGTTGTTGGTTAGCTTAAGTATGTAGCTGGAGCCAGTTGTTGGCTAGCTTAAGTATGTAGCTGGAGCCAGTTGTTGGCTAGCTTAAGTATGTAGCTGGAGCCAGTTGTTGGCTAGCTTAAGTATGTAGCTGGAGCCAG